>NC_091195.1:4937163-4985550 GCF_040958095.1 Procambarus clarkii | reverse complement strand
ACCACTATCACACACCACTCTCCACCACTATCACACACCACTCTCCACAACTGTCTCACACTACTCTCCACCACTGTCACACACTACTCTCCACCACTGCCCCTCACCACTCTCCACCACTGTCACACACCACTCTCCACCACTGTCACACACCACTCTCCACCACTGTCACACACCACTCTCCACCACTATCACACACCACTCTCCACCACTATCACACACCACTCTCCACCACTGTCTCACACCACTCTCCACCACTGTCACACACCACTCTCAACAACTGTCACACACCACTCTCTACCACTGTCACACACCACTCTCCACCACTGTCACACACCACTCTCCACCACTGCCACACACCACTCTCCACCACTGTCACACACCAATCTCCACCACTGCCACACACCACTCTCCACCACTGTCACACACCACTCTCCACCACTGTCACACACCACTCTCCACCACTCACACACCACTCTCCTCCACTTCCACACACCACTCTCCACCACTGCCCCTCACCACTCTCCACCGCTGCCACACACCACTCTCCACCACTGCCCCTCACCACTCTCCACCACTCACACACCACTCTCCACCACTGTCACACACCACTTTCCACCACTGCCACACACCACTCTCCAACACTGTCACACACCACTCTCCACCACTGCCACACACCACTCTCCAACACTGTCACACACCACTCTCCACCACTGTCACACACCACTCTCCACCACTGCCACCCACCACTCTCCACCACTGCCACACACCACTCTCCACCACTGCCCCTCCGCAGTCTCCACCACTGCCACACACCACTCTCCACCACTGTCACACACCACTCTCCACCACTGTCACACACCACTCTCCACCTCTGTCACACACCACTCTCCACCACTGTCACACACCACTCTCCACCACTGTCACACACCACTCTCCATCACTATCACACACCACTCTCCACCACTATCACACACCACTCTCCACCACTATCACACACCACTCTCCACCACAGTCTCACACCACTCTCCACCACTGTCACACACCACTCTCCACCACTGCCCCTCACCACTCTCCACCACTGTCACACACCACTCTCCACTACTGTCACACACCACTCTCCACCACTGCCACACACCACTCTCCATTACTGTCACACACCACTCTCCACCACTGCCACACACCACTCTCCACCACTGTCACACACCACTCTCCACTACTGTCACACACCACTCTCCACCACTGCAACACACCACTCTCCATTACTGTCACACACCACTCTCCACCACTGCCACACACCACTCTCCACCACTGTCACACACCACTCTCCACCACTGTCACACACCACTCTCCACCACTGCCACACACCACTCTCCACCACTGCCACACACCACTCTCCACCACTGTCACACACCACTCTCCACCACTGCCACACACCACTCTCCACCACTGCCACACACCACTCTCCACCACTGTCACACACCACTCTCCACCACTGCCCCTCACCACGCTCCACCACTGTCACACACCACTCTCCACCACTGTCACACACCACTCTCCATTACTGTCACACACCACTCTCCATTACTGTCACACACCACTCTCCACCACTGTCACACACCACTCTCCACCACTATCACACACCACTCTCCACCACTATCACACACCACTCTCCACAACTGTCTCACACTACTCTCCACCACTGTCACACACTACTCTCCACCACTGCCACTCACCACTCTCCACCACTGTCACACACCACTCTCCACCACTGTCACACACCACTCTCCACCACTGTCACACACCACTCTCCACCACTATCACACACCACTCTCCACCACTATCACACACCACTCTCCACCACTGTCTCACACCACTCTCCACCACTGTCACACACCACTCTCCACCACTGCCACACACCACTCTCCACCACTGTCACACACCACTCTCCACCACTGTCACACACCACTCTCCACCACTGCCACACACCACTCTCCACCACTGTCACACACCAATCTCCACCACTGCCACACACCACTCTCCACCACTGTCACACACCACTCTCCACCACTGCCCCTCACCACTCTCCACCACTCACACACCACTCTCCACCACTGTCACACACCACTCTCCACCACTGCCACCCACCATTCTCCACCACTGCCACACACCACTCTCCACCACTGCCCCTCCGCAGTCTCCACCACTGCCACACACCACTCTCCATTACTGTCACACACCACTCTCCACCACTTCCACACACCACTCTCCACCACTGTCACACACCACTCTCCACCACTGTCACACACCACTCTCCACCTCTGTCACACACCACTCTCCACCACTGTCACACACCACTCTCCACCACTGTCACACACCACTCTCCATCACTATCACACACCACTCTCCACCACTATCACACACCACTCTACACCACTATCACACACCACTCTCCACCACAGTCTCACACCACTCTCCACCACTGTCACACACCACTCTCCACCACTGCCCCTCACCACTCTCCACCACTGTCACACACCACTCTTCACTACTGTCACACACCACTCTCCACCACTGCCACACACCACTCTCCATTACTGTCACACACCACTCTCCACCACTGCCACACACCACTCTCCACCACTGTCACACACCACTCTCCACTACTGTCACACACCACTCTCCACCACTGCAACACACCACTCTCCATTACTGTCACACACCACTCTCCACCACTGCCACACACCACTCTCCACCACTGTCACACACCACTCTCCACCACTGTCACACACCACTCTCCACCACTGCCACACACCACTCTCCACCACTGCCACACACCACTCTCCACCACTGTCACACACCACTCTCCACCACTGCCACACACCACTCTCCACCACTGCCACACACCACTCTCCACCACTGTCACACACCACTCTCCACCACTGTCCCTCACCACTCTCCACCACTGTCACACACCACTCTCCACCACTGTCACACACCACTCTCCATTACTGTCACACACCACTCTCCATTACTGTCACACACCACTCTCCACCACTGTCACACACCACTCTCCACCACTATCACACACCACTCTCCACCACTATCACACACCACTCTCCACAACTGTCTCACACTACTCTCCACCACTGTCACACACTACTCTCCACCACTGCCCCTCACCACTCTCCACCACTGTCACACACCACTCTCCACCACTGTCACACACCACTCTCCACCACTGTCACACACCACTCTCCACCACTATCACACACCACTCTCCTCCACTGCCACACACCACTCTCCACCATTGTCACACACCACTCTCCACCACTGTCACACACCACTCTCCACCACTGTCACACACCACTCTCCACCACTGTCACACACCACTCTCCACCACTGTCACACATCACTCTCCACCACTGTCACACACCACTCTCCACCACTGTCACACACCACTGCCACACACCACTCTCCATTACTGTCACACACCACTCTCCACCACTGTCACACACCACTATCACACACCACTCTCCACCACTGTCTCACACCACTCTCCACCACTGTCACACACCACTCTCCACCACTGCCCCTCACCACTCTCCACCACTGTCACACACCACTCTCCACTACTGTCACACACCACTCTCCACCACTGCCACACACCACTCTCCACCACTGCCACACACCACTCTCCACCACTGCCACACACCACTCTCCACCACTGTCACACACCACTCTCCACTACTGTCACACACCACTCTCCACCACTGCCACACACCACTCTCCACCACTGTCACACACCACTCTCCACCACTGCCACACACCACTCTCCACCACTGCCACACACCACTCTCCACCACTGTCACACACCACTCTCCACCACTGCCACACACCACTCTCCACCACTGCCACACACCACTCTCCACCACTGTCACACACCACTCTCCACCACTGCCACACACCACTCTCCACCACTGCCACACACCACTCTCCACCACTGTCACACACCACTCTCCACCACTGCCACACACCACTCTCCACCACTGCCACACACCACTCTCCACCACTGTCACACACCACTCTCCACCACTGCCCCTCACCACTCTCCACCACTGTCACACACCACTCTCCACCACTGTCACACACCACTCTCCATTACTGTCACACACCACTCTCCATTACTGTCACACACCACTCTCCACCACTGTCACACACCACTCTCCACCACTATCACACACCACTCTCCACCACTATCACACACCACTCTCCACCACTGTCTCACACCACTCTCCACCACTGTCACACACTACTCTCCACCACTGCCCCTCACCACTCTCCACCACTGTTACACACCACTCTCCACCACTGTCACACACCACTCTCCTCCACTGTCACACACCACTCTCCACCACTATCACACACCACTCTCCACCACTATCACACACCACTCTCCACCACTGTCTCACACCACTCTCCACCACTGTCACACACCACTCTCAACAACTGTCACACACCACTCTCCGCCACAGTCACACACCACTCTCCACCACTATCACACACCACTCTCCACCACTGTCTCACACCACTCTCCACCACTGCCACACACCACTCTCCACCACTGCCACACACCACTCTCAACAACTGTCACACACCACTCTCCACCACTGTCACACACCACTCTCCACCACTGTCACACACCACTCTTCACCACTGTCACACACCACTCTCCACCACTGTCACACACCACTCTCCACCACTGCCACACACCACTCTCCACCACTGTCACACATCACTCTCCATCACTGTCACACACCACTCTCCATTACTGTCACACACCACTCTCCACCACTGTCACACACCACTCTCCACCACTGTCACACACCACTCTCCACCACTGCCACACACCACTCTCCACCACTGTCACACACCACTCTCCATTACTGTCACACACCACTCTCCACCACTGTCACACACCACTCTCCACCACTGCCACACACCACTCTCCACCACTGTCACACTCCACTCTCCACCACTGTCACACACTACTCTCCACCACTGTCACACACCACTCTCCATTACTGTCACACACCACTCTCCACCATTGTCACACACCACTCTCCACCACTGGCACACACCACATTCCACCACTGTCACACACCACTCTCCACCACTGTCACACACCACTCTCCTCCACTGCCACACACCACTCTCCACCACTGTCACACACCACTCTCCACCACTGTCACACACCACTCTCCACCACTGTCACACACCACTCTCCACCACTGTCACACACCACTCTCCACCACTGCCCCTCACCACTCTCCACCACTGTCACACACCACTCTCCACCACTGTCACACACCACTCTCCATTACTGTCACACACCACTCTCCATTACTGTCACACACCACTCTCCATTACTGTCACACACCACTCTCCACCATTATCACACACCACTCTCCACCACTATCACACACCACTCTCCACCACTATCACACACCACTCTCCACCACTGTCTCACACCACTCTCCACCACTGTCACACACTACTCTCCACCACTGCCCCTCACCACTCTCCACCACTGTCACACACCACTCTCCACCACTGTCACACACCACTCTCCACCACTGTCACACACCACTCTCCACCACTATCACACACCACTCTCCACCACTGTCTCACACCACTCTCCACCACTGTCTCACACCACTCTCCACCACTGTCACACACCACTCTCAACAACTGTCACACACCACTCTCCGCCACTGTCACACACCACTCTCCACCACTATCACACACCACTCTCCACCACTGTCTCACACCACTCTCTACCACTGCCACACACCACTCTCCACCACTGCCACACACCACTCTCAACAACTGTCACACACCACTCTCCACCACTGTCACACACCACTCTCCACCACTGTCACACACCACTCTTCACCACTGTCACACACCACTCTCCACCACTGTCACACACCACTCTCCACCACTGTCACACATCACTCTCCACCACTGTCACACACCACTCTCCATTACTGTCACACACCACTCTCCACCACTGTCACACACCACTCTCCACCACTGTCACACACCACTCTCCACCACTGTCACACACCACTCTCCACCACTGCCACACACCACTCTCCACCACTGTCACACACCACTCTCCATTACTGTCACACACCACTCTCCACCACTGTCACACACCACTCTCCATTACTGTCACACACCACTCTCCACCACTGTCACACACCACTCTCCATTACTGTCACACACCACTCTCCACCACTGTCACACACCACTCTCCACCACTGTCACACACCACTCTCCTCCACTGCCACACACCACTCTCCACCACTGTCACACACCACTCTCCACCACTGTCACACACCACTCTCCACCACTGTCACACACCACTCTCCACCACTGTCACACACCACTCTCCACCACTGTCACACATCACTCTCCACCACTGTCACACACCACTCTCCACCACTGTCACACCACTGCCACACACCACTCTCCATTACTGTCACACACCACTCTCCACCACTGTCACACACCACTCTCACACACCACTCTCCACCACTGTCACACACCACTCTCCACCACTGCCACACACCACTCTCCACCACTGTCACACACCACTCTCCACCACTGTCACACACCACTCTCCACCACTGTCACACACCACTCTCCACCACTGTCACACACCACTCTCCACCACTGTCACACACCACTCTCCACCACTGTCACACACCACTCTCCACCACTGTCACACACCACTCTCCACCACTGCCACACACCACTCTCCACCACTGCCACACACCACTCTCCACCATTGCCCCTCACCACTCTCCACCACTGCCACACACCACTCTCCACCACTGCCCCTCACCACTCTCTACCACTGCCACACACCACTCTCCACCACTGCCACACACCACTCTCCACCACTGCCTCTCACCGCTCTCCTCCACTGCCCTTCACCACTCTCCACCACTGCCCCTCACCACTCTCCACCACTGCCACACACAACTCTCCACCACTGTCACACACCACTCTCCACCACTGTCACACACCACTCTCCACCACTGCCACACACTACTCTCCACCACTGACACACACCACTCTCCACCACTGTCACACACCACTCTCCACCACTGTCACACACCACTCTCCACCACTGCCACACACAACTCTCCACCACTGTCACACACCACTCTCCACCACTGTCACACACCACTCTCCACCACTGCCACACACCACTCTCCACCACTGTCACACACCAATCTCCACCACTGCCACACACCACTCTCCACCACTGTCACACACCACTCTCCACCTCTGTCACACACCACTCTCCACCACTCACACACCACTCTCCTCCACTTCCACACACCACTCTCCACCACTGCCCCTCACCACTCTCCACCGCTGCCACACACCACTCTCCACCATTGCCCCTCACCACTGTCCACCACTCACACACTACTCTCCACCACTGTCACACACCACTTTCCACCACTGCCACACACCACTCTCCAACACTGCCACACACCACTCTCCACCACTGTCACACACCACTCTTCACCACTGTCACACACCACTCTCCACCACTGTCACACACCACTCTCCACCACTGCACACACCACTCTCCACCACTGTCACACATCACTCTCCATCACTGTCACACACCACTCTCCATTACTGTCACACACCACTCTCCACCACTGTCACACACCACTCTCCACCACTGTCACACACCACTCTCCACCACTGCCACACACCACTCTCCACCACTGTCACACACCACTCTCCATTACTGTCACACACCACTCTCCACCACTGTCACACACCACTCTCCACCACTGCCACACACCACTCTCCACCACTGTCACACTCCACTCTCCATTACTGTCACACACCACTCTCCACCACTGTCACACACCACTCTCCATTACTGTCACACACCACTCTCCACCATTGTCACACACCACTCTCCACCACTGGCACACACCACATTCCACCACTGTCACACACCACTCTCCACCACTGTCACACACCACTCTCCTCCACTGCCACACACCACTCTCCACCACTGTCACACACCACTCTCTACCACTGTCACACACCACTCTCCACCACTGTCACACACCACTCTCCACCACTGTCACACACCACTCTCCACCACTGTCACACATCACTCTCCACCACTGTCACACACCACTCTCCACCACTGTCACACACCACTGCCACACACCACTCTCCATTACTGTCACACACCACTCTCCACCACTGTCACACACCACTCTCCACCACTGTCACACACCACTCTCCACCACTGTCACACACCACTCTCCACCACTGTCACACACCACTCTCCACCACTGCCACACACCACTCTCCACCACTGTCACACACCACTCTCCACCACTGTCACACACCACTCTCCACCACTGTCACACACCACTCTCCACCACTGTCACACACCACTCTCCACCACTGTCACACAACACTCTCCACCACTGTCACACACTACTCTCCACCACTGTCACACACCACTCTCCACCACTGCCAAACACCACTCTCCACCACTGCCACACACCACTCTCCACCATTGCCCCTCACCACTCTCCACCACTGCCACACACCACTCTCCACCACTGCCCCTCACCACTCTCTACCACTGCCACACACCACTCTCCACCACTGCCACACACCACTCTCCACCACTGCCTCTCACCGCTCTCCTCCACTGCCCTTCACCACTCTCCACCACTGCCCCTCACCACTCTCCACCACTGCCACACACAACTCTCCACCACTGTCACACACCACTCTCCACCACTGTCACACACCACTCTCCACCACTGCCACACACTACTCTCCACCACTGACACACACCACTCTCCACCACTGCCACACACAACTCTCCACCACTGTCACACACCACTCTCCACCACTGCCCCTCACCACTCTCCACCACTCACACACTACTCTCCACCACTGTCACACACCACTTTCCACCACTGCCACACACCACTCTCCAACACTGCCACACACCACTCTCCACCACTGTCACACACCACTCTCCACCACTGCCACCCACCACTCTCCACCACTGCCACACACCACTCTCCACCACTGCCCCTCCGCACTCTCCACCACTGTCACACACCACTCTCCAACACTGTCACACACAACTCTCCACCACTGCCACTCACCACTCTCCACCACTGTCACACACCACTCTCCACCACTGCCACACACCACTCTCCACCACTGTCACACACCACTCTCCACCACTGCCACACACCACTCTCCACCACTGGCACACACCACTCTCCACCACTGGCACACACCACTCTCCACCACTGCCACACACCACTCTCCACCACTGGCACACACCACTCTCCACCACTGTCACACACCACTCTCCACCACTGCCACACACCACTCTCCACCACTGGCACACACCACTCTCCACCACTGCCACACACCACTCTCCACCACTGTCACACACCACTCTCCACCACTGTCACACACCACTCTCCACCACTGCCACACACCACTCTCCACCACTGGCACACACCACTCTCCACCACTGTCACACACCACTCTCCACCACTGTCACACACCACTCTCCACCACTGTCACACTCCACTCTCCACCACTGTCACACACCACTCTCCACCACTGTCACACACCACTCTCCACCACTGTCACACTCCACTCTCCACCACTGCCACACACCACTCTCCACCACTGTCACACACCACTCTCCACCACTGGCACACACCACTCTCCACCACTGCCACACACCACTCTCCACCTCTGCCACACACCACTCTCCACCACTGTCACACACCACTCCACCTTCCGTAATCTTCCTACTCCTACCTTAAACTTCCTTCTCGTTCCTCCTTCCTTATTTTTCCTAATCCTTCTATGTTCTTCAACCATCAATATCCACTAACAACAACCAACAGCCACCACCAACGCCTTCTCCTCCTCGATCTTCTCATTCTTCCTCCTCCACCTTCTCCTCTTTCTTCCTTGACCTTCTCCTTCCTCCTCGACCTTCTCCTTCCTCCTCGACCTTCTCCTTCCACCTCGACCTTCTCCTTCCTCCTCGACTTTCTCCTTCCTCCTCGACCTTCTCCTCTTTCTTCCTTGACCTTCTCCTTCCTCCTCGACCTTCTCCTCTTTCTTCCTTGACCTTCTCCTTCCTCCTCGACCTTCTCCTTCCTCCTCGACCTTCTCCTTCCTCCTTGACGTTCTCCTTCCTCCTCGACCTTCTCCTTCCTCCTCGACCTTCTCCTCTTTCTTCCTCGACCTTCTCCTTCCTCCTCGACCTTCTCCTTCCTCCTTGACCCTCTCCTTCCTCCTCGACCTTCTCCTTCCTCCTTGACCTTCTCCTTCCTCCTCGACCTTCTCCTTCCTCCTCGACCTTCTCCTACCTCCTTGACCTTCTCCTTCCTCCTCGACCTTCTCCTTCCTCCTCGACCTTCTCCTACCTCCTTGACCTTCTCCTTCCTCCTCGACCTTCTCCTACCTCCTTGACCTTCTCCTTCCTCCTTGACCTTCTCCTTCCTCCTCGACCTTCTCCTTCCTCCTCGACCTTCTCCTTCCTCCTCGACCTTCTCCTTTTTCTTCCTTGACCTTCTCCTTCCTCCTCGACCTTCTCCTTCCTCCTCGACCTTCTCCTCTTTCTTCCTCGACCTTCTCCTTCCTCCTCGACCTTCTCCTTCATCCTCGACCTTCTCCTTCCTCCTCGACCTTCTCCTTCCTCCTCGACCTTCTCCTTCCTCCTCGACCTCCTCCTACCTCCTCGACCTTCTCCTCTTTCTTCCTTGACCCTCTCCTTCCTCCTCCACCTTCTCCTTCCTCCTTGACCTCCTCCTCTAACTACAACAACCAACCACCATTACTATCAGTGCTCAACTGCAGGCCATTCTGGCGTGTTTGGAGGAAGTACGTCATGACGACAAAGATGTTTTTGTATTTGTCGATAGCCGAGGAGCACTTGAGTCCTTAAACAGTCGAAATCCAGTCTTCATGTCCATAGTTGAGGATTGTAAGAAAAGGATAACTGAGATACAGCTGAAAGGTCACAATGTGAAATTCATGTGGATTCCATCTCATGTTGGAAGAGTGCTCAACGAGGTGGCGGATGACTTGGCCAAACGTGCCACATTAAAACCACAAGTTGACATCGAATGCGAATTCACAATGAGACAAATAAGAAGCAAAATCAGAAATATTCAGGCACAGGCAGAAGTGGCGAGGAGAGGTATAATGTATGAGGGAAGTCAAACCATGCAACACTACATGTATGTGAGTCAAAACATCCATTTCACTTATGGTAAAAGGAGAAATGCTTGGAGTGACTGTGCACATGCGGCTCAGGCTTGGGTACAAATATTACTGGGAATATGGGATAGGTGTTCATGATAATGACACGAAGTGTAAACTATGTGGTATGTTAAGGTCTCACACCCTTGCCCATTATGTTCTTGATTGTCCCTTGATTAATGTATATAGAAACACTGAGATAAGGACTGTTCCTGAACAAATAGCCTGGATGTGTCACAACGGAAAGGTTGATAATATTCTGGAGAGATATAAGAATTTTGCACCAAGACTGTAATCTTTTGTTGAATTGTCTGCATGTCTCTTGCAAATTGTCTATACAGTATACCTAAGTCATAAAAGTATTTGTGTGTACGTCTGATACCATACTACTTGTGTAAAGGAGGAAATGTATATGTTTATCTCTCAGAATGTTCGGTAATATGTTTATTGTTTGTGATGTGTGTCTATATATGTATGAACACGTTGTACTGAACGGGGTGAGAATAGCTTGAGCTACCTCATCCCTTTGTGAGTATTTTACCTCAATAAACTTATTTCAACTTCAATTTCAACTACTATCAATAACCCTAACCATTAATAACCACTGCCATCACCCTAAACAATCATCAACCACCTCAATCATCAACAACCACAACAATCAACCACCACTACTATCAACAACAACCATAAACCAACACCAACCACAACAATCAACCACCCCTACCACCAACAACAATCAACCACCACTACTGCCAAATATAATCAACCACCACTACCACAAAATACAACAATCAACCACCAATATCACAAACCTCAACAACTACCAGTACAGTCAACCACAAACGACCACAACCACCATCTACCACTGCCCTCAACCACTACTATCAACAACCACTACCATTAACCACAACTATCAACCACCAACAACCATAAACCACCACCAACAACCTCAACAATCAACCACCACTACCACCAACAATCAACCACCACTACCACCAACAATCAACCACCACTACCACCAAACAACACAATAAACCACCACCCACGCGAACTATAACCAACAATCGCCACTACATAAAGTACAACAATCAACCACTACCATCACGAACCACAACAACCACCACTGCAATTAACCCCCCAACCACACCCATCAACCACCACAACAATCAACCACCACAACCATCAACCACCACAACAATCAACCCCCACAACCATTAACCACCACAACAATCAACCACCACAACCATCAACCATCACAACAATTAACCACCACAATAATCAACCACCACAACAATCATCCACCACAACAATCAACCACCACAACCATCAACCACCACAACAATCAGCCACCACAACTATCAACAAACACTACCATCAACCACCACAACCATCAACCACCACTACCATCAACCACCACAACCATCAACCACGACTACCATCAACCACCACAACCAGCAACCACCACAACCATCAACCACCACAACCATCAACCACCACTACCATCAACCACCACTACCATCAACCACCACAACCATCAACCACCACAACCTTCAACAAACACTACCATCAACCACCACAACCATCAACAAAAACTACCACAACCATCAACAAACACTACCATCAACCACCACAACCATTAACTACCACAACCATCAACCACCTTAGCCATCAATCATCACAGACATCAACCACCAGAGCTATCAACCACCAATACCATAAACCACCACAACCTCAACCACCATTAACATTAACCACCACTACTACTAATCACAACCATCAGCCACCACAATTACCAGCCACAACAACCAACCACCACCACCACCAACCACAACTATTAACCACCACCACCAACCACAACTATTAACCACCACTAGAACCAACCACTACCACCAACAATAAACATCACCCACCACTGCCACCAATCACAACCTACCACCACAGCCACCAACCACAACCCAGCAACAATTCCACCACCACTACCATGGATTCTCCATTAAGTGAAAGTAATGAATAAAATATTTTTAACCTACCTTTTATTATGCTTCAGTTTTATTTCTAGTATATGTAAAAATATATTTTTAAAATATTTCTACATTTTTTAAATATATTCCATCAATCAGGAAAACGATTTTTATGCAACATTTAAGGTTGCGACACGGTCTCAAAATTGTTTAGCCAAAGTTGTGCAGTAAGTTGTGGCAACTTATTTACAACCACACAATAACGTAGCTAATACATGAAAACAAATGTTGTCACACCTGGCTACTCTCCCGACCCACACCTGTAGATGAGAGGGAACACTGAAGCCCACACCCGGCTACTCTCCCGACCCACACCTGTAGATGAGAGGGAACACTAAAGCCCACACCCGGCTACTCTCCCGACCCACACCTGCACATGAGAGGGAACACTAAAGCCCACACCCGGCTACTCTCCCGACCCACACCTGTAGATGAGAGGGAACATTGAAGCCCACACCTGGCTACTCTCCCGACCCACACCTGCACATGAGAGGGAACACTGAAGCCCACACCTGGCTACTCTCCCGACCCACACCTGCACATGAGAAGGAACACTAAAGCCCACACCTGGCTACTCTCCCCACCCACACCTGCACATGAGAGGGAACACGGAAGCCCACACCTGGCTACTCTTCCGACCCACACCTGCACATGAGAGGGAACACTAAAGCCCACACCTGGCTACTCTCCCGACCCACACCTGCACATGAGAGGGAACACTAAAGCCCACACCTGGCTACTCTCCCCACCCACACCTGTCTATGTCACACATTCATGCCAAAGAAAACTTATATCAAGTAAATCTAGCTTGTATTAAGCAAGACAATGTTGGGCTAAATATTGATCAGTGTTATCTTATAAGCAGTGAAGCTTGCTTAATGAATATTCTTGGTCGCTAAACGGTGCTCAAAGTTACTCAAGAAGCATTATAAGTTCTCTAATTCATGACTTTTAATGTAAAAATATTTTTGAAACCACTGGAAGCACTGTGAATTAAACAACTGAGTTACAGATATTCACGTGTTAAAATGTAGTCAATACGTACAGGTGAGACGCGTGTCACGGAAGGCCAGGTGACTATACCCTTCTCTTGAGGGAGGACACAGCTGAGCCGCCAGGCGGCAGCACCAGTCTATGGCGGGGTCGTCATCAGTGAGGTCCCGGATGATGGTCAGGTCGAGCTCCCTTCCCTGGTACGGCAGAGTGTCCAGGGTGTCCGGGTCCACGTAGCCCGTGGCGTCCATGGTGTCCGGGTCCACGTAGCCCGTGGCGTCCAGGGTGTCCGGGTCCACGTAGCCCGTGGCGTCCAGGGTGTCCGGGTCCACGTAGCCCGAGGCTTCCAGGGTGTCCGGGTCCACGTAGCCCGTGGCGTCCAGGGTGTCCGGGTCCACGTAGCCCGAGGCGTCCAGGGTGTCCGGGTCCACGTAGCTCCTGACGTCCAGGTCAATGACTGAAGACATACACTGAGATACAGTCATTGTCGTTACTGTTATGTTCTAAGATATAACAAGAAGACATACTGAGCCATCCACTCACCTTACTGCTGGGTTTATTACCTGATGACAAGTCCGTATTTTGGACAGTATTAATAGCATCTAAACTACTTATTAATAGCTTTTAAAAGCCACGGTCAAGGTCATCTGTATCAATGGTCAAGGTCATCTGTAGCAATGGTCAAGGTCATCTGTATCAATGGTCAAGGTCATCTGTAGCAATGGTCAAGGTCATCTGTATCAATTGTCAAGGTTATCTGTATCAGTGGTGAAGGTCATCTGTATCAATGGTCAAGGTCATATGTGGCAATGGTCAAGGTCATCTGTATCAATGGTCAAGGTCACAGTCAAGGTTATCTGTATCAATTGTCAAGGTCACAGTCAAGGTTACCTGTATCAACTGTCAAGTTTATCTGTATGAATGGTCAAGGTCATCTGTATCAATGGTCAAGGTCATCTGTATCAATGGTCAAGGTCATCTGTGTCAATGGTCAAGGTCATCTGTGTCAATGGTCAAGGTCATCTGTGTTAATGGTCAAGGTCATCTGTGTCAATGGTCAAGGTCACAGTCAAGGTCATCTGTATCAATGGTCAAGGTCATCTGTATCAATGGTCAAGGTCATCTGTATCAATGGTCAAGGTCATCTGTGTTAATGGTCAAGGTCATCTGTATCAAGGGTCAAGGTCATCTGTATCAATGGTCAAGGTCACAGTCATGGTCATCTTTGTTAATGGTCAAGGTCGCAGTCATAGTCATCTTAATCAATGGTCAAGGTCATCTGTATCATGGTCAAGGTCACAGTCATGGTCATCTTTATCAATGGTCAAGGTCGCATTAGAAGGTCATATAAACTAAGTCAAGGTCACAGTGAAAGGTCATCTGGACCAAGTATCAAGGTCACAGGGATAGATGGGTCACCTGAATTAAGGATCAAAGTTACGGAAGGTCTAATTAACCAAGGGATCAAGGTCACAGTGAAAGGTCATCTTGGACAGGAATTAGGTCAATGTGAAAGGTCATCTTGAACAGGAATTAGGTCACAGTGAAAGGTCATCTTGAACAGGAATTAGGTCACAGTGAAAGGTCATCCTGAACAGGAATTAGGTCACAGTGAAAGGTCATCTTGAACAGGCATTAGGTCACAGTGAAAGGTTATCCTGAACAGGAATTAGGTCACAGTGATAGGTCATCGTGAACAGGAATTAGGTCACAGTAAAAGGTCATCTTGAACAGGAATTAGGTCACAGTGAAAGGTCATCCTGAACAGGAATTAGGTCACAGTGAAAGGTCATCTTGAACAGGAATTAGGTCACAGTGAAAGGTCATCCTGAACAGGAATTAGGTCACAGTGAAAGGTCATCTTGAACAGAAATTAGGTCACAGTGAAAGGTCATCTTGAACAGGAATTAGGTCACAGTAAAAGGTTATCTTGAACAGAAATTAGGTCACAGTAAAAGGTCATCTTAAACAGGAATTAGGTCACAGTGAAAGGTCATCTTGAGCAGGAATTAGGTCACAAAGAGAAAATTCATCTTGAACAGGAATTAGGTGAGTGTGAAAGGTCATCCTGAACAGGAATTAGGTCACAGTGAAAGGTCATCCTGAACAGGAATTAGGTCACAGTGAAAGGAGATCTGTACCACGAGTCAAAGTCAAAGTGGTAAGTCATCTGAACCAAAAGTTTGGCGTCGCTAAATACTTCATGAAATTATTTATGCACAAGAATATATACAGCAGCGGAATGTTTCGAACATTTATTATTCATGGAGTAGTCGCCCTTAATAAGTCTATATTTGTAATCAAAGTAGAAGGTTTGTCACCCTTAAGGTGACTATATTTGTAAACAATATAAGGTGTTTGTCACCCTTAAGGTGACTATATTTGTAAACAATATAAGGTGTTTGTCACCCTTAAGGTGACTATATTTGTAAACAATATAAGGGGGTTGTCACCCTTAAGGTGACTATATTTGTAAACAATATAAGGTGTTTGTCACCCTTAAGGTGACTATATTTGTAAAGAAAATAAGGTGTTTGTCTCCCTTAAAATGATTATGTTTGTAAACAATATAAGGAATCTTTCGTCCATAAGATTGTAAACATATATGTAAACAATGTAAATCTGAATTACTATATTAAACATGACGAATGAAGCCCTTTGTGTAATTTTGGTATCAATAAATAACCCTAAAAATTATGGTGGAAAATATGAATATTTACCAAGACGCTGCAGGTGAGGAAGGTGAGGCAGGTGACGGATGAGGACGGGCAGTTGCTGTAGTGTGAGGTGCAGGTGGAGGCTCCTGAGGGTGTGAGGCAAGAGGGGTATGTCTACCTCAGACAAGACACCAACAAACTTCTCTAAGGTACAATTACTGCCGGGGGCTGTCAGCCTCTCCAAACATTGTTTTAGTATATCACTTCTCTCTTTGCTGTATAAACTATCGCCAAGAACTAAGGATATGGTTACCTTCATTTTTGCCAGCACTGACAGTGTAGACAGACGCTGCTTTAGTTGGGGTGTATCGTGTATGATTAGGTAAATGATCTTAGGTGTCACCTTCTTAAGAACAAGCGGCAGGACAACCCACGAGTCAACACTACATATTCTCCACCTGTGTTCTGTACGCAGCTTCTCACACACGGCTTGGATGACGTGCTCACTCCCGCGGGACTCTGCTACATGCTTCAACAGCGTGTCAGTCGAACTTGTAAATATCTCGCACAGGTCAGTTATGTGAGTAATGAACCTGTGCTCTACTCCCCGGGCACACAGCACCCCGGTAGTGCTGACTAAAATGTTCTGCCATCTGGGGCGCTTATAAAACTCTTGTTGCACATCGCCAATATCAAACGTTGACTCTCTCAGGTGATCTCCCAAGGAACCCTTTTCCTTACGTACAACATCCACCAAGACGTCAATGATTGTAGACCTTTCCCCTGACACACGGTGTGATGCTGGATCACCTCGGTCTTGCTCAGCCCTCAACAAGAGATCGACCAGCCCCCTGCTAGCACAATACTCCTGGTACCTGGTGTGAAAATAGCCAAACACCCACACCACATTGAGGCCCCGACGGTAGCTGGTTCTTGTGAAATAGTTGGACAAGACCTCCTCCTGCGGCAGTCCCAGAGTGTCACACTTCTCCCTAATCTCCGCTTCCGTCTCCGGCCAAAGGTCGTACTCCTTCCTCTGGATCCCTCTTAAACTAATCTCTTCAAAGAACAACAGAAACTGGTCACATTTTTCTTTGGGGTCCACCACATGTTTGTCTGTGAGTCTGGACACCAGTTTACTGGTTATGAAGTCATGAATCTTCTCGTAGACTTGAGTGTTTGTGGTGAGGTTGTTAAATTCTTCTTGAGCCTCGACACACAGCAGCGCCAACAAGGTCAAGGTGAGTGGAGTGTTGAGGTACTCACCCAGGAACTGACTCATCTGCTCCAGCCGCTGGGTAAACCTCCCTGTGATGACACTCCGTTGGCTCTCTTCCTCCACCAGCACCTTGATGGTTCTCTCGGCGAACTCCACGCGACGTTCTGGAGTGATGCCCAAGACGAGGATGTTGCAGCGAGGTCTGGTGTGTGGGACGAGCTGTGACAGTTGTTGGTCCCACCCCGGCCGTGTGGTTATCACCAACCTCACATCCTTGCCAGGCAGGTGCAACAGCTCCTTCACCAGCCTTCCTGAATGGTCGTTGACCTCGTCGTAGCCGTCAATCAGGACTAATATATTTAAGCTCAAGATTATCTCCTTAAACAGCTGGAAGTCAGCACCAGAATCACTAAGTGTTTGAGGCAGCAACTGGCGGAGGAGACCATCGAAGGTATTAAGATATGAGTCCCTGCACTGTACATAGAAAACGAGATCCACAGTGCCCAGGTGACATATGGCAGCAGGGTCCTTTACCCACTTCTCGAGGATGAGCTTGAGTAAAGTTGTCTTGCCCATACCACCTTCCCCCGTCAGGAGGACACACTGAGGGACTCTTCCGTCCTCTCGTCTCATACTCAAGATGTCTTCATAGTTTATATCTTGCCCCTTGGCAGCGTGGAAGGGTCTTGTGCCATCCTGACCCTTGGCCGCGTGGGAGGGTCTTGCCCCTATGACAGGATCTTCAAGGAGTCGCAGTCGTGTAAAAGCAAGACTTGGGTTGTAGTTAATGTTGAGGAGGAGCCAGGGTGCGGGAACAATCTGGTACAGCAGTTTATACCCGTCAGTTAGCTCCTGCTTGCTCTTCTGCTTAACCTCTTCTGTGATGTGGCTTTTGAACACCTTAATATCTTGGTGGAGCTGAGCTAAATAATCCACCTCTGAGGGATCCAGCGGCTCTCTGATCTTTGCTCGCAGTCCATCAATATACTCTGTGGCATCTCTGCTCGCCAGGTCCACATCCTGGCGGTCTGTCCTCCACTTGTTGCCGGCCTCAACCAACATCTTCGTCATTAAGTCTGTGAGATCCGTCAGCTTATTCTTCAGGTCTTGCTCCGTTATTATCACATTATCATGGGCCAACGTGTTTCGGTGTTGCTTCAGGCTGTAAATGAGGTGTTCAAGTGATGGTCCCTGAGGCCCTGGAGTGGTCCACGTGGGGTCATTCATCTCAGCCAGACCACACTCACGTTGCAGGAGTTTATACAACAGGGTGATGTCAAAAGTTGCCGCGTCGGAGGAAGCTTGTAGTTTATCCCTCTGGTGAGCATCGAAGAGTTTCTTGTACTGAGCATTGGTGTACCGCAAGTCCTGAGTGAGGTAAGTCACTACTGGGAAGGTGCCCCGGTACGACCACATAAACACACTTGCTAGCGCGTCTCGTCCTGCCTTAGTCACCGCTAGTTCATACCGCAGTCTGTTAAAATCTACTGGCATTGTGGAGGACATATTGGGCTTTATGGTTCACTCTTCACACTACGTTGGTCAAGTTTAACAACAGCAGTCAGAAGCCAACGGTAAGTTTCTTTTACTAAAACATTAACCATGTGGGTTCACAGTTGACAACATAATTTATTGACAAGAATTGTGTCAGGCTTTGTTACACTATTCATATATGAGCGAGATATTTAATTAAAATCTCCACACCTTAATCATTTCCCAAAAATTCTTCTCCACTTGTTTATATTACAATACACATTTAATCACATTCCAGGCCAGACAATAACTTAGTCGTGACTTTATCCTTGTTGGATGTGAGCATTATTGCTTCCCAGTTTTATTGGTTATTTTCTTTAATTTTGTTTTCAGGTCATTGATTATTAATAAATAATACGAAGTTATTTATGTCTTAGTTTTTCTATTATTAAAGACTTTCTACGATTTCCATCTGTCTTTAAAACTTCGTCGGGTTTTCGTCACCTGGAAATACAAAACATACAAAATTTACTTTATCAACACAAGTTGTATTTGTTAAATAGTGAAATAAATAAATTTTGTGACTGAAAACTAATAACAAATTTATTTTTGGGTTATTCCTCATCTTTCCCGTTTTGTTTTATAACATAAAACTTGTCAATATTTTAATATAAGTCAAGTAATCAATGTCGTGTTGACTTTTGGGTTATGGTGCGTGAACACGGCTTATTTTCTCATATGGAAACTGTATTGTGCAGAGATTGTTCACTTCTGGAGCCGTATTAGCCAATTATGTACAAAATTGACATCTGTGTCTTTGACAATACCATGAAGCCAACAGTATGGTGTTGATACTTTATTATATATTTTCTTAGTCGAATATACAGAATATCTAACAGAAGTGCAGCTCATAACGGTTCAGACAATCTTTCCTGGAATTCAGAATTAAGTATAACCAACAATTTCACTCCTGGACACTGCTGACACCTTCCAAGATCACAAACTTATACCCACAATTTACCATAAACCAATAGTTTTTGAATGGGAATTATTTCACAAAAAATAATTCTGAATAAAACTAATAAATATTTTCATATCCAACCTTCATTTAGATTTTATTTTGAAGAAACTCTAGAGCCAGAAACCACAATCACAGGTCACGAACCCGATTAAAACTATCCCAACAACATATTTAAGAGAGACTGTCTGTTTGTCTGTGTATCCAATGTTGGCGGCCAGATGCTTGGCGCCAGCCGCACCCAACCTTGCAGGGGAAATGGTCTGAGGTACGGGACGGACATAGGCTGGTCGGGGGTTGGCCTAAGTTAAATACTAAAAGAAACCACGTACGATTTCTATTGGGTAAATTGCGAAATATTTGGTGTGCTCCACCTAGAGTTTTCAGTGGAAAGTAATTTTTTGACAGAAGAGGTGACGAGGGGAATGAGGGTAGGAACCAAGTGGGGGACCAATGGGGGTGGGATGATGGGGGAGAAAATGGAAAGAGGTAAGAAACCTGGTTAACCAAGAAAAGGTAAGGGTTAACGCTGACGAGCCGGAGGAGGGCAGGTAGGATGGACACTGGCCAGGTGTGGGAGGGCAGGTAGGGTGAACCTGGCCAGGTGTGGGAGGGCAGGTAGGGTGGACACTGGCCAGGTGTGGGAGGGCAGGTAGGGTGAACACTGGCCAGGTGTGGGAGGGTAGGTAGGGTGAACACTGGCCAGGTGTGGGTGGGCAGGTAGGGTGAACACTGGCCAGGTGTGGGAGGGCAGGTAGGGTGAACACTGGCCAGGTGTGGGAGGGCAGGTAGGGTGAACACTGGCCAGGTGTGGGAGGGCAGGTAGGGTGAACCTAGCCAGGTGTGGGAGGGCAGGTAGGGTGAACACTGGCCAGGTGTGGGAGGGCAGGTAGGGTGGACACTGGCCAGGTGTGGGAGGGCAGGTAGGGTGAACACTGGCCAGGTGTGGGAGGGCAGGTAGGGTGAACCTGGCCAGGTGTGGGAGGGCAGGTAGGGTGAACCTGGCCAGGTGTGGGAGGGCAGGTAGGGTGAACACTGGCCAGGTGTGGGAGGGTAGGTAGGGTGAACACTGGCCAGGTGTGGGTGGGCAGGTAGGGTGAACACTGGCCAGGTGTGGGAGGGCAGGTAGGGTGAACACTGGCCAGGTGTGGGAGGGCAGGTAGGGTGAACCTGGCGAGGTGTGGGAGGGCAGGTAGGGTGAACCTGGCGAGGTGTGGGAGGGCAGGTAGGGTGAATACTGGCCAGGTGTGGGAGGGCAGGTAGGGTGAACACTGGCCAGGTGTGGGAGGGCAGGTAGGGTGAACCTGGCCAGGTGTGGGAGGGTAGGTAGGGTGAACCTGGCGAGGTGTGGGAGGGCAGGTAGGGTGAACACTGGCGAGGTGTGGGAGGGCAGGTAGGGTGAACACTGGCCAGGTGTGGGAGGGCAGGTAGGGTGAACACTGGCTAGGTGTGGGAGGGTAGGTAGGGTGAACACTGGCCAGGTGTGGGAGGGCAGGTAGGGTGAACCTAGCGAGGTGTGGGAGGGCAGGTAGGGTGAACACCGGCGAGGTGTGGGAGGGCAGGTAGGGTGAACCTTGCGAGGTGTGGGAGGGCAAGTAGGGTGAACACTAGCCAGGTGTGGGAGGGCAGGTAGGGTGAACCTGGCGAGGTGTAGGAGGGCAGGTAGGGTGAACACTGGCCAGGTGTGGGAGGGCAAGTAGTGTGAACACTGGCCAGGTGTAGGAGGGCAGGTAGGGTGAACACTGGTCAGGTGTGGGAGGGCAGGTAGGGTGGACACTGGCCAGGTGTGGGAGGGCAGGTAGTGTGAACACTGGCCAGGTGTAGGAGGGCAGGTAGGGTGAACACTGGCCAGGTGTGGGAGGGCAGGTAGGGTGAACACTGGCCAGGTGTAGGAGGGCAGGTAGGGTGAACACTGGCCAGGTGTGGGAGGGCAGGTAGGGTGAACCTGGCGAGGTGTAGGAGGGCAGGTAGGGTGAACACTGGCCAGGTGTGGGAGGGCAGGTAGTGTGAACACTGGCCAGGTGTAGGAGGGCAGGTAGGGTGAACACTGGCCAGGTGTGGGGAGGGCAGGTAGGGTGAACACTGGACAGGTGTAGGAGGGCAGGTAGGGTGAACACTGGCCAGGTGTGGGAGGGCAGGTAGGGTGAACACTGGCCAGGTGTGGGAGGGCAGGTAGGGTGAACACTGGCCAGGTGTAGGAGGGCAGGTAGGGTGAACACTGGCCAGGTGTGGGAGGGCAGGTAGGGTGAACACTGGACAGGTGTAGGAGGGCAGGTAGGGTGAACACTGGCCAGGTGTGGGAGGGCAGGTAGGGTGAACACTGGCCAGGTGTGGGAGGACAGGTAGGGTGAAACACTGGCCAGGTGTGGGAGGACAGGTAGGGTGAACACTGACCAGGTGTGGGAGGGCAGGTAGGGTGAACACTGGCCAGGTGTGGGAGGGCAGGTTAGGGTGAACACTGGCCAGGTGTGGGAGGACAGGTAGGGTGAACACTGGCCAGGAGTGGGAGGGCAGGTTAGGGTGGACACTGGCCAGGTGTGGGAGGGCAGGTAGGGTGAACACTGGCCAGGTGTGGGAGGACAGGTAGGGTGAACACTAACGAGGTGTGGGTGGACAGGTAGGGTGAACACTGGCCAGGTGTGGGAGGACAGGTAGGGTGAACACTGGCCAGGTGTGGGAGGGCAGATAGGGTGAACACTGGCCAGGTGTGGGAGGGCAGGTAGGGTGAACCTGGCCAGGTGTGGGAGGGCAGGTTGGGTGAACACTGGCCAGGTGTGGGAGGGCAGGTAGGGTGAACACTGGCCAGGTGTGGGAGGGCAGGTAGGGTGAACACTGGCCAGGTGCGGGAGGGCAGGTAGGGTGAACCTGGCGAGGTGTGGGAGGGCAGGTAGGGTGAACCTGGCGATGTGTGGGAGGGCAGGTAGGGTGAACACTGGCGAGGTGTGGGGAGGGCAGGTAGGGTGAACACTGGCCAGGTGTGGGAGGGCAGGTAGGGTGAACACTGGCCATGTGTGGGAGGGCAGGTAGGGTGAACCTGGCGAGGTGTGGGAGGGCAGGTAGGGTGAACACCGGCGAGGTGTGGGAGGGCAGGTAGGGTGAACCTTGCGAGGTGTGGGAGGGCAAGTAGGGTGAACACTAGCCAGGTGTGGGAGGGCAGGTAGGGTGAACACTGGCGAGGTGTAGGGAGGGCAGGTAGGGTGAACCTGGCGAGGTGTGGGAGGGCAGGTAGGGTTGAACCTGGCGAGGTGTAGGAGGGCAGGTAGGGTGAACACTGGCCAGGTGTGGGAGGGCAGGTAGGGTGAACACTGGCAGGTGTGGGAGGGCAGGTAGGGTGAACACTGGCCAGGTGTGGGAGGGCAGGTAGGGTGAACACTGGCCAGGTGTGGGAGGGCAGGTAGGGTGAACACTGGCCAGGTGTGGGAGGGCAAGGTAGGGTGAACACTGGCGAGGTGTGGGAGGGCAGGTAGGGTGAACACTGGCAGGTGTGGGAGGGCAGGTAGGGTGAACACTGGCCAGGTGTAGGGAGGGCAGGTAGGGTGAACACTGGCCAGGTGTGAGGAGGGCAGGTAGGGTGAACACTGGCCAGGTGTGGGAGGGCAGGTAGGGTGAACACTGGCCAGGTGTGGGAGGGCAGGTAGGGTGAACACTGGCCAGGTGTGGGAGGGCAGGTAGGGTGAACACTGGCCAGGTGTGGGAGGGCCAGGTAGGGTGAACCTGGCGAGGTGTGGAGGGCAGTAGGGGAACACTGGCGAGGTGTGGGAGGGCAAGGTAGGGTGAACACTGGCCAGGTGTGGAGGGCAGGTAGGGTGAACCTGGCGAGGTGTGGGAGGGCAGGTAGGGTGAACACTGGCGAGGTGTGGGAGGGCAGGTAGGGTGAACACTGGCCAGGTGTGGGAGGGCAGGTAGAGTGAACACTGGCCAGGTGTAGGAGGACAGGTAGGGTGAACACTAGCCAGGTGTGGGAGGGCAGGTAGGGTGGAACACTGGCCAGGTGTGGGTGGGCAGGTAGGGTGAACACTGGCCAGGTGTAGGAGGACAGGTAGGGTGAACACTGGCCAGGTGTGGGAGGGCAGGTAGGGTGGACACTGGCCAGGTGTGGGAGGGCAGGTAGGGTGAACACTGGCCAGGTGTAGGAGGACAGGTAGGGTGAACACTAGCCAGGTGTGGGAGGGCAGGTAGGGTGGACACTGGCCAGGTGTGAGAGGGCAGGTAGGGTGAACACTGGCCAGGTGTGGGGAGGACAGGTAGGGTGAACACTGGCGAGGTGTGGGAGGAGAGGTAGGGTGAACACTGGCCAGGTGTGGAGGGCAGGTAGGGTGAACACTGGCCAGGTGTGGGAGGGCAGGTAGGGTGAACCTGGCCAGGTGGTGGGAGGGCAGGTAGGGTGAACACTGGCCAGGTGTGGGAGGGCAGGTAGGGTGGACACTGGCCAGGTGTGGGTGGGCAGGTAGGGTGAACATTGGCCAGGTTGTGGGAGGACAGGTAGGGTGAACACTGGCCAGGAGTGGGAGGGCAGGTAGGGTGGACACTGGCCAGGTGTGGGAGGGCAGGTAGGGTGGACACTGGCCAGGTGTGGGAGGGCAGGTAGGGTGAACACTGGCCAGGTGTGGGAGGACAGGTAGGGTGAACACTGACGAGGTGTGGGAGGACAGGTAGGGTGGAACACTGGCCAGGTGTGGGAGGGCAGGTAGGGTGAACACTGGCCAGGTGTGGGAGGGCAGGTAGGGTGAACCTGGCCAGGTGTGGGAGGGCAGGTAGGGTGAACACTGGCCAGGTGTGGGAGGGCAGGTAGGGTGAACACTGGCGAGGTGTGGGAGGGCAGGTAGGTGAACACTGCCAGGTGTGGGAGGGCGGTAGGGTGAACCTGGCGAGGTGTGGGAGGGCAGGTAGGTGAACACTGGCGAGGTGTGGGAGGGCAGGTAGGGTGAACACTGGGCGAGGTTGTGGGAGGGCAGGTAGAGTGAACACTGGCAGGTGTAGGAGGACAGGTAGGGTGAACACTAGCCCAGGTGTGGGGAGGGCAGGTTAGGGTGGACACTGGCAAGGTGTGGGTGGGCAGGTAGGGTGAACACTGGCCAGGTGTAGGAGGACAGGTAGGGTGAACACTGGCCAGGTGTGGGAGGGCAGGTAGGGTGGACACTGGCCAGGTGTGGGAGGGCAGGTAGGGTGAACACTGGCCAGGTGTAGGAGGACAGGTAGGGTGAACACTAGCCAGGTGTGGGAGGGCAGGTAGGTTGGACACTGGCCAGGTGTGAGAGGGCAGGTAGGGTGAACACTGGCCAGGTGTGGGAGGACAGGTTGTAAACGGGGGGTGGGGGGAAATAGCTCTATCTTGTCCATTATTCCACCCCCCAGTTAACTAACGAGGCCGGGGGAAACAGCTCTCTCTAGTCCGTTATCCCGTCCCCAGTTAGCTAACTATTCTAGAGCACCTCCAGAGTTCCTAAGACAACCTCTCTCGTTCAACACCTTGTAACCTAGGTATTTGACTACCTAGGTGCTACGACTACAAGGCGCCGTCACTTGATCAGTTACCCGAAACTCTAGAGAGAACTCTAGAATACATAATCACTGCCACAAACGTATAAGAGAAAACGAAAGGAAAGAAATGAATAGTGAAGTAATTAGTGAGGGCTTGGGGGTGAGAGGGAGAGAGGTGGGAGGAGCGAGGAGGGTCATTAGTTGAAAGTGAGAGTTTAGAGATGGGTGGAGGGAGAGGTGTAGATAGGTAGAAGTAGAAGAGTAGATAGTAGAAGACGAAATGCTGCCACCATCCATTCATGATCATTACATACAAGACAAGGAATGGAACTTGCCTGTATCACAAAATTCTCAAAGGATGTTATCATGAGTTCATTATTAGTATGTTCCCTCTGTACCATGTATCAACTCCAAACATGTACTCATTTATATCATGAACCCAGTAACCACTGAGGCTTTCTCAAATCCTCAACTCAAAGCTCTAGGGCACAAAGTTAAACACAATTTAAATAATAAATTCATAATTATATTTCACATGAAGTATCATAATATAAGCAATCCAATTCAAATGTTAAAGAGAGTCATCATCCAAGAATTCGAGAACCCTACAACTTGACTGCCCCTGATCATCACACAACATATGTAAACTCGACCAAGTCACCTTAATGCTCAACTCACCAAGTGTCTCTGCCTATAGCTGGATAGAGAGGGGGGGGGTCTGTAGTTGACAGAGACTCCCACCCTGCCGGCCGACAGCCTCCCTGATAGGGCTGTCTTCTCTCTGCTCTCCTGGCTCGTCTGCTGCTCTGTCTGTTAATGCTCCATGCTGGATAGCTCTCCGAGTTTATATTGGGGAACCTAGTAGCTAACTCCGCCCACAAGTAGATAGCCTCCGGCACTACCAAGCCACTCCTTAAACGTCGGCATGTTTGAAGGCTACCCGGCTCCAATTATACGCTTAGCGGAAGCAAGGTGAAATTCTCATGATCTGACCTCAGGTCACTTGGGGTCATTAACGCTTTGAGGTGTGAGATCTCAAGCAGACAACTGGCGCCTCTCAGATCCTTGTCTGTGACTCGTGTACTCTATATATATTTTAAATAAACTAACCCAAACACTTTTACAGTGTTACATCTCCCCTTCTCCCCGAAATAAAGTTTTTGCAACACTGCTAAAGCAAGCTAGCTGTGTGCAACAACTTTATTAACGAAAAAAAAATACATCCTAGCTAAACAAATATACATCATCCTACTCTAAAAAAATGAAATATGTAGACAGACGTCCATTGTCTCTGGCTGGGCGACGTCACTGCTTGGTCTTGTAGATAATCCTGTACCACATTTCTTCAACACAACTGCCTCCGTCGCTTCTCCGTCGTTAACGCACAACAACCCTTGGTCAACCCGAAAGCCGTTTACTACTTGAACTGAGCACAGGACCGTGGAATTCGGTTGTCCCAGCTGATCTGTAATTGGCCCTACGTCAGTCACCATGAGAGACGTATATTGGGGTTCTTCACAGCTATAGGGACTACAAGTTTCGAGACCTTCATATAGTTGCCAACAGTAGAAATCCCATCCTACTCTTCTTCCTCCCTGTTGCTCCAGCACGCCTCCTTCAGAGAGCTACTTCTAACAGCCACATCAAGTCCGCATGACACAGGAAGAATCACTCAACAGAGCAACATGCTTGTAGGAGGGGCGGCCAGTTAAGGCAAACGATCCTGTCTTGCAATTACGCTCCATGCAATGATGCTGACACCAGCAAGGGACACTAGGTATCATGTCTCACTCAGCTTGTCTTATCTTCTCTTCTTTCTTCTCTCTTCTTTCTTCTCTCTTCTTTCTTCTTTCTTCTCTCTTCTTTCTTCTTTCTTCTTCCTTCTTTCTTCTTTCTTCTTTCTTCTCTCTTCTTTCTTCTCTCTTCCTCCTCCCATGGGTCTTAGACAAGCGACCAGGGGTCCATTGGGGTCTGTCCGTCCTGGGGTCCATCCTGGGTAGACCGATGTTGGTGGGACAGACTGGAGTCGTTGTTGCTCCTCTTCCATCATTACTGGGTCGTCTGGGGTCGTCTGCAGAACGACCTGGGGTCCACTGGGGGTCCGTCCGTCTTGGGGTCCCCCTGGGGTCCGTCCGTCTTGGGGTCCCCTGGGTAGACCAATGTTGACCGACCGAGAGGGCTGTATCTCGGGGGTCCCCTGGGGTGATGGTGGTGGTGGTGGCCCTGACATCCAGGTAGGGGGCTGGTCGTCGTGGTGGTGAGGAACGTCCCTGAGTGTGGTACACAGCAGCCGTCTCTCTCTTCTGCATATGCGTCGCGCCTCTCCTCTGGCTCCCACCTGTGGATGAACATAAAGGCGACAATACCCGTGTTCCATGCTGTTGTGTGACCCTGTAGTTTGTATAGGGTTCACACAGTCCAATTATAAGCTCTCCTCCTGGCAACAACTACACTTAAATTTTTTTAAAATAATCCAATTAACACTGAATGATACTGACTTGGTGGAACATAAGACAGTAACAGAGGAAAGTTAGAGAAGAGAGAATAAGGTCATCACTACTTTTAACTTGTCACAAAAAAAATCAAAACTAATAGACAAAACACTAGCCTAACTTAACTATACCGTTCCTAATCTTAAGTACATAATTAACCGTTACTCCCACCCTTAACCTACAGCCACCTACGTGACCCAGAGTGTTTCCCTAGCATCTCCGCCGGTAAACAACTCCAAACTGTTGCCACCCCTGTGACCAGACTTCAAACGCCAGGCGTCCCTAGACGTGAGTCAACTGACACACTAGTCCCCACTAGCATGCTGTACAATACCAGTACACCTCGGGTTATTGCGTTCAAATGGAGTAAAACAGTCGATCGCAATAATCTGAGCAGAACCACACTTAAACTACTTAACTACACCTGCCACTCCCCACTGACCTGGAGACCAGCGGTGGCTGGGTGTCCCCGTGGGACATGCGAGGTCACCTGTCACACTCAGCTGACCTGCACTACCAACACCGCTAAGTTCCCAAATCGCCAAATCTTATCACTAACATAAATCACTACACACGCAAGTTCTGGTGAACATTCCCTGAACTACACAAAACTCACAAAATCGCTAAAACTACAACACCAGAGAATCACAATCTCCTAACCTGAAAACTCGCTAAATCGCGAAAGTAAACACCTGTCAAGATCTCCCTGATAGCGCCTGAGCGGCAAAAGACACGTGGGACTGAACAATGTTAAAAGAACACCAACTACCTACAACATTGTTCAACACCGCTGCCATCATTGTAACGGGGGGTGGGGGGAAATAGCTCTATCTTGTCCATTATTCCACCCCCCAGTTAACTAACGAGGCCGGGGGAAACAGCTCTCTCTAGTCCGTTATCCCGTCCCCAGTTAGCTAACTATTCTAGAGCACCTCCAGAGTTCCTAAGACAACCTCTCTCGTTCAACACCTTGTAACCTAGGTATTTGACTACCTAGGTGCTACGACTACAAGGCGCCGTCACTTGATCAGTTACCCGAAACTCTAGAGAGAACTCTAGAATACATAATCACTGCCACAAACGTATAAGAGAAAACGAAAGGAAAGAAATGAATAGTGAAGTAATTAGTGAGGGCTTGGGGGTGAGAGGGAGAGAGGTGGGAGGAGCGAGGAGGGTCATTAGTTGAAAGTGAGAGTTTAGAGATGGGTGGAGGGAGAGGTGTAGATAGGTAGAAGTAGAAGAGTAGATAGTAGAAGACGAAATGCTGCCACCATCCATTCATGATCATTACATACAAGACAAGGAATGGAACTTGCCTGTATCACAAAATTCTCAAAGGATGTTATCATGAGTTTCATTATTAGTATGTTCCCTCTGTACCATGTATCAACTCCAAACATGTACTCATTTATATCATGAACCCAGTAACCACTGAGGCTTTCTCAAATCCTCAACTCAAAGCTCTAGGGCACAAAGTTAAACACAATTTAAATAATAAATTCATAATTATATTTCACATGAAGTATCATAATATAAGCAATCCAATTCAAATGTTAAAGAGAGTCATCATCCAAGAATTCGAGAACCCTACAACTTGACTGCCCCTGATCATCACACAACATATGTAAACTCGAACCAAGTCACCTTAATGCTCAACTCACCAAGTGTCTCTGCCTATAGCTGGATAGAGAGGGGGGGGGGGTCTGTAGTTGACAGAGACTCCCACCCTGCCGGCCGACAGCCTCCCTGATAGGGCTGTCTTCTCTCTGCTCTCCTGGCTCGTCTGCTGCTCTGGTCTGTTAATGCTCCATGCTGGATAGCTCTCCGAGTTTATATTGGGGAACCTAGTAGCTAACTCCGCCCACAAGTAGATAGCCTCCGGCACTACCAAGCCACTCCTTAAACGTCGGCATGTTTGAAGGCTACCCGGCTCCAATTATACGCTTAGCGGAAGCAAGGTGAAATTCTCATGATCTGACCTCAGGTCACTTGGGTCATTAACGCTTGAGGTGTGAGATCTCAAGCAGACAACTGGCGCCTCTCAGATCCTTGTCTGTGACTCGTGTACTCTATATATATTTTAAATAAACTAACCCAAACACTTTACAGTGTTACAAGGTAGGGTGAACACTGGCGAGGTGTGGGAGGAGAGGTAGGGTGAACACTGGCCAGGTGTGGGAGGGCAGGTAGGGTGAACACTGGCCAGTGTGTGGGAGGGCAGGTAGGGTGAACCTGGCCAGGTGTGGGAGGGCAGGTAGGGTGAAACACTGGCCAGGTGTGGGAGGGCAGGTAGGGTGGACACTGGCCAGGTGTGGGTGGGCAGGTAGGGTGAACATTGGCTAGGGTGGGAGGACAGGTAGGGTGAACACTGGCCAGGAGTGGGAGGGCAGGTAGGGTGGACACTGGCCAGGTGTGGGAGGGCAGGTAGAGGGTGGACACTGGCCAGGTGTGGGGAGGGCAGGTAGGGTGAACACTGGCCAGGTGTGGGAGGACAGGTAGGGTGAACACTGACGAGGTGTGGGAGGACAGGTAGGGGTGACCACTGGCCAGGTGTGGGGAGGAGGCAGGTAGGGTGAACACTGGCCAGGTGTCGGAGGGCAGGTAGGGTGAACCTGGCCAGGTGTGGGAGGGCAGGTAGGGTGAACACTGGCCAGGTGTGGGAGGGCAGGTAGGGTGAACACTGGCGAGTGTGTGGGAGGGCAGGTAGGGTGAACACTGGCCAGGTGTGGGAGGGCAGGTAGGGTGACACCTGGCGAGGTGTGGGAGGGCAGGTAGGGTGAACACTGGCGAGGTGTGGGAGGGCAGGTAGGGTGAACCTGGCGATGTGTGGGAGGGCAGGTAGGGTGAACACTGGCGAGGTGTGGGAGGGCAGGTAGGGTGAACCTGGCGATGTGTGGAGGAGGGCAGGTAGGGTGAACACTGGCGAGTGTGTGGGAGGGCAGGTAGGGTGAACCTGGCGAGGTGTGGGAGGGCAGGTAGGGTGAACACTGGCGAGGTGTGGGAGGGCAGGTAGGGTGAACCTGGCGATGTGTGGGAGGGCAGGTAGGGTGAACACTGGCGAGCTGTGGGAGGGCGAGGTAGGGTGGAACACTGGCCAGGTGTGGGAGGGCAGGTAGGGTGAACACTGGCCAGGTGTGGGAGGGGCAGGTAGGGGTGAACACTGGCCAGTGTAAGATGGCAGGTAGAGTGAACACTGGCTAGGTGTAGGAGGGCAGGTAGGGTGAACACTGCCAGGTGTAGGAGGGCGAGGTAGAGTGAACACTGGCCAGGTGTGGGAGGGCAGGTAGGGTGAACACTGGCAGGTGTGGGAGGGCAGGTAGGGTGAACACTGGCCAGGTGTGGGAGGGCAGGTAGGGTGAACACTGGGCCAGGTGGTATAAGATGGCAGGTAGAGTGAACACTGGCTAGGTGTAGGAGGGCAGGTAGGGTGAACACTGGCCAGGTGTAGGAGGGCAGGTAGAGTGAACACTGGCCAGGTGTGGGAAGGGCAGGTAGGGTGAACACTGGCCAGGTGTGGGAGGGCAGGTAGGGTGAACACTGGCCAGGTGTGGGAGGGCAGGTAGGGTGAACCTGGCGAGGTGTAGGAGGGCAGGTAGAGTGAACACTGGCGAGGTGTAGGAGGGCAGGTAGGGTGAACACTGGCCAGGTGTGGGAGGGCAGGTAGGGTGAACCTGGCGAGGTGTGGGAGGACAGGTAGAGTGAACACTGGCCAGGTGTGGGAGGGCAGGTAGGGTGAACACTGGCCAGGTGTAGGAGGGCAGGTAGGGTGAACACTGGCCAGGTGTAGGAGGGCAGGTAGGGTGAACACTGGCCAGGTGTGGGAGGGCAGGTAGGGTGAACCTGGCGAGGTGTGGGAGGGGCAGGTAGGGTGAACACTGGCCAGGTGTAGGAGGGCAGGTAGAGTGAACACTGGCGAGGTGTGGGAGGACAGGTAGAGTGAACACTGGCCAGGTGTGGGAGGGCAGGTAGGGTGAACACTGGCCAGGTGTAGGAGGGCAGGTAGGGGTGAACACTGGCCAGGTGTGGGAGGGCAGGTAGGGTGAACCTGGCGAGGTGTAGGAGGGCAGGTAGGGTGAACACTGGCGTTGCACCACTACACTTTGTGCAGATACAACCTGATTTATTTCCAGCTTTGGTTTTTAGTGAGTGTATGATGGACACAACATCTGTCGGGCTGACTGGTGAGAGGAGAAGAGAGTTTGGATAGCTGCCTGAGAGATATGTGTTGATATGTGTCTGAGTCTGTGGGATTTTACTTGCAAGGTTAGCACCAACCGATGAAAAAGAAGCTATTAAATTCATTCGCCATTTCTAAATCAGATGACGGTGTAAGGCCATCCTTAGAGAGTTTTATCTGGTTGTGGGAGTGTTGTTTAGTTCCTAGGATATTAGAGATGGTTTTCATGTTGCCTTTTGCTTCTTTGAATTTGTCTCATAATATGAAAGTTTAGCTTTTCTTATGATACTAGTAAGCACTGATGAGTACCTCTTAACTACTTCCTTTGTAACTAGCCCAAACCTAAATTTCTTTTCATATTCATGTTTATTGTTGATTGATTTGATTATGCCACTTGTGAGCCACGGGTTATTTTTTCTTTTATCAGTTACTTGTTTGGTAAGGAGGGGACAGTGAGTGTTGTAGAGGCTTAGAGTTTTGGAGAGAAAGAGGTTAGTTGATGAGATTATATCCTGTGTATTATTGAATTCAGATTCCCAGTTAATATTGTGAAGTGCATTAGAAAGATTGCCTAAAGCTGATTCACTGTGTAGCCTGAATGAGAGTTTCTTGCTTTCTGGTGGTGTTGTGTCCATGTTTGCTATGAGGAAGGTAGGATAGTGGTCAGTTGTTCTGTCATAGATTACCCCAGATGTAAGGGGAGCTGTTATATTAGTCCATAAGTGATCCAGAGTAGTGGCAGATGTTTGAGTGACTCGGGTGGGCTTGGTGATTGTGGGGATTAACATACAGGAGTGCATGCTGTTACGGAAATAGTCAACTTGAGGGTTGTTTTGAAGACCCAGGTCAATATTGAAATCACCTCCCAGAATGATGTAATTTTTGTTGAGATTGTTATTTATGATAAGATTCCTTACGTTGTCTGAGAATGAAGCAATGTTGGTATTAGGAAATCTATAGATGGCACCGATAGTCAGAGAGGATTTAAGGGATTTACTGGAGAACTTGGCAAAGGTATATTCACAATAGTCGTCTCAATCACTGATGACACTATTGCAAGTGAAGGTATCTTTGTAATATATTGCTGAACCGCCACCTTTTTTATTAGGCCTGCAGTTATGAATGGCTTTATAACCAGCTAAGTTGTAGAGTTGGGTATAGTCTTTACTTAGCCAAGTTTCTGTTAAAATGATGAATGATAAATTAGTACCTAGTGCTGTAAGTAGTGCATTTATATCAACAAAATGTTTACCAAGTGACCTAACATTTTGTAAGAAACATGTAAGAACATGAACATGTAAGAAACATGTAAGAACATGAACATGTAAGAAACATGTAAGAAAATGAACATGTAAGAAAACATGTAAGAAAATGAACATGTAAGAAACATGTAAGAAAATGAACATGTAAGAAACATGTAAGAACATGAACATGTAAGAAACATGTAAGAACATGAACATGTAAGAAACATGTAAGAAAATGAACATGTAAGAAACATGTAAGAAAATGAACATGTAAGAAACATGTAAGAACATGAACATGTAAGAAACATGTAAGAAAATGAACATGTAAGAAACATGTAAGAACATGAACATGTAAGAAAACATGTAAGAACATGAACATGTAAGAAACATGTAAGAACATGAACATGTAAGAAACATGTAAGAACATGAACATGTAAGAAACATGTAAGAAAATGAACATGTAAGAAACATGTATGAACAAAATGCATGAACATTTTGTAAAACATGTAAGACTATGCAATGAATTGAACTTGCAGAGAACATGAAAGAGAATGTGTAAACAGTTGAACAGAGAATACGCTGTGAACATAGTGAAGACACAAAAATACGGTAAGATTATTGGTAATTGCAACATTAAAATTCTTGCAAGGGCAGAGTTGAGCATGGATCTGGGGGAGGAAAGGTTTAGGTAGAGTTGTGCAAGGGGTGAGATGCGCGGAGAAGGGGGGTGAGAGGGAGAGGTGATGTGGGGGGGTGGTGAGGGGGATGGGGGAAGATATAGAATGAAGGCGGGAGGGAGAGAAGTAAGTAATTATCAAAAGGAAGGCACCAAACCGGGAAGGCTGTGTAGCACCATCAAATGTGCGGGATAATCAGAGGGCGCTAAATATCACCAAGGATGCCAATACGAGAACAAAAACGCATAAGGCGAATGATATCAAAAGTATCCGAGTCACCAAGAATACTATCAAGAGACAAGCGACCACGGGGACGGTCAGAAAACAAGACACACGCTCGTCCCGGAAGTGAAGACATTCAACAAGGATATGCACGATTGTAAGAGGGACAATGCCATTGGAACAATAAGGAGCAGGGCGGCGCTCCATCAAGTGACCATGAGTTAAGCGAGTATGGCCAATACGCAACCTCGCCAGGGCCGTTTCTCATCGCCAGTTACGATGGTAGGAGGACGGCCACGAGGACACACAACTTTTAAGAGAACGTAGTTTGTTACCCTTAACAGACGACCAACAATCCTGCCAACGAGTAGGGATGGAGGAATGTATAACCGGGTAAAAGTCGGAATAAGGAACCCCTTTACAAGAGATGGGACAAGAGTGGACAGCTTCCCTGGCGGCAGCATCCGCACGCTCATTTAAAGAGACACAATATGGTTGGGAACCCAACAAAACTCAACCGACTTAAATTACTGTGAACAAGAAACAGCCAATGCTGGATCTCGACAAACCACTGGATGAACCGGATTAAAGGACCCGAGAGCCATGAGGGCACTACGAGAGTCAACAACAACTACAAAGGAAGATTGACAACGAGAGAGCAGGAGACGACGAGCATAGAGAATAGCATAACGCTCCGCTGTGAAGATGTTAGTCTCCGGAGGTAAGCGACACATATAAGTGTGATCAGGAAAAACAACAGAGTAGCGAACACCATCCGCAAGTCTTAGACCCATCGGTAAAGACGGAAACGGAGTGGAAGTGAGAAGAAAAGGCTCAAGGAAAAGGCGTTTAGAACCGTAGGAGGGTTAAAAGCTTTAGGGATGTGGGTCAAGGAAGTACAAACTGCGGAAGGGGACACTCCACGGGGGCAAAGAAGGAAGAACACTAGGAGAAATAATAGAAATACGAATGGAAAGAGAATCTGTAGCGAGATAACCGGACAGAAAGAGGGAGAGGAAGTGGTGAAGAGGAACAGGAACCGCAGGAGGGGTAAAGGTTAAAGCACGACAGAGGCTAGAGGAAGGAATGTTGCAAGGACCGCGCAAGATAGCGAAGACAGTAGCGATCACGGCGGTCCTGGAGAGACAGGAAGCCCAGTGTCAACATACAAGCTAAGGACGGGAGTCGAACGAAAGGCACCAGAACTGAGGCGCAACCCAGTATGGTGCAAAGCATCAAGACGGCGAAGAGTAGAAGGAGAAGCAGACGAGTAAGCAGGGCAACCATAATCGAGCTTAGACAGGACGAGAGAGGAATGAAAGCAAGGAGAGTGCGCCAATCTGCCCCCCAAGAAGTATGGGACTATACCTGAAGGAGGGTGAGGGCCTTAGAACACTCAACATGGAGGTAAGAGATATAGGGCGACCAAGACAAACGAGTGTCAAAGAATAACCCCAAAAGCTTTGTGGGATCTTTGTACTCAAGGGGATGACCATAAAGTGACAAAGAGGGACGAAGAACGACCCGTTTCCGAGTAAAGGTCATGGCACAAGTCTTAGAAGTAGAGAACTTGAAGCCATGATCGGTGGCCCAAGACGACACGGCATCAATCGCAAGTTGAAGCCGGCGCTGAAGGAGAGGCGAATCATCATCCTGACAGCAAAGGGTAAGATCATCGACATAGAAAGAGGAGAAGACACCTGAAGGAAGTGAGGAAAGAAGACCATTGAGGGCAACCAGAAAAAGAGTAGTGCTCAGAACACTACCCTGGGGCACACCTTCGTATAGCTGAAAAGAAGCAGAGAGAGCGGTACCAAGGCGCACCCGAAAGGAACGACGAGAGAGGAAGCTGCAAGAAAGAGAGGGAGATGACCACGAAGGCCAAAAGAATGAAGCTGGGATAGAATATGATATCGCCAAGTGGTGTCGTAAGCCTTTTCCAGGTCAAAAAGGACGGCAACAACGGACGTCCTCGCAGCAAAAGCAGTACGAATATTGACCTCCAAGTTCACCAGGACATCTGTCGTGCTGCGGCACTAGCGGAAACCAAATTGAGAAGAGGAGAGGAGGTGATGGTGTTCCAGAAAACACATCAGACGAACGTTAACCATACGTTCAAAGAGTTTGTAGACACAACGTGTGAGGGGCAATAAGGTGAAAGTCCTTAGGGGATGTTCCCAGAGACCCTGGTTTGCGAACAGGGAGGACAACGGCATCGAGCCGCCAGTCCTCAGGGACTGACGACGACTCCCAGATCCGATTATACAGACTCAGTAAATACTGAGATGTGCACAGAGGGAGATGGCAAAGCATCTCAATGAATGCCATCGGAGCCCGCCGCTGTAGAACCGCAGAGGGCCAGGGCAGAACGAAGTTCAGAGAGAAGGGATCATTATAGGGAAGCTGAAGACGAGTGCAGAAATCTAAAGACGAGACTCAAGGACAGGTTTACGAAGAAGGAAAGATTGGGGAAGATGAAGACCAGAGCTAACAGAAGAAAAGGGAACCCAGTTCGGTAGCGACCTGCAACGGGTCCGCCACAAGAGTACCACGGAGGTGAAGGACCGGTGAAACATCAGGAACGAACTTACCCGCTATCTTGCGGATACGCTTCCAGATCTGTGGCAGAGGAGGTTTCGGACGTAATGGTGGAGACATAAGATGCCCAACATTCACGTTTAGCCATACGGATGGCCCTACGGGCCACCGCACTTGCCTTCCAAAAGAAAAGAAAAAAATTGGCCGTCTACCGACAGCGGTGTCTCTTCCAGGCTGCATGCTTACAGTGGACAGCCCGAGCAGAGTCTGCATTTCACCAGGGCACGCCCTGCCGTGGACCCTGAGAGGAAGAGCGAGGAATAGAGCAGAGGGCAGCTTCGAAGACAGTGTCATGAAAAAAGAGGAGAGAGCGAGGGAGAGGCAGAAGGGAGAGGTCAGAGAGATCAGCACTGAGGGTAAATAGGTTCCAGTCCGCTTTAGCAAACTGCCACCTAGGGAAGGAGAGGGGAGGGTGAAAAGAAAAAAAAGTAACAAGGATGGGGAAATGGTCACTGCCATGGAGGTCATCAAGAACCTGCCACGTGAAATCCAAGTAAAGAGAAGACGAGCAAAGAGAAAGATCAAGACAGGAAAGGGTACGAGTCCGAGAGTTCAAATGCGCGGGTTCACGAGAATTCAGAAGAGACAGGGAAGAACAGAGGATAAACGGCTCAAAAAGGCGACCTCGGGTGTTCGTCAGAACATCACCCCAAAGGGAATGACGACAATTGAAATCACCCAGCAGAAGCACACGCTTCGGCAAGGAGTCCCAGGTGTTTCAGATCAGGAAGAGAAAGCGGGACACTCGGAGGGGAGATAAATGGAACAAACAGTGTACCATTTCCCCACAAAGATACGGGCAGCAGAACAATGGAGAGACGAAGGAAAAAGTAAGGGGACAAAGGGAAAATCAGAGCGAATCAAGAGAGCAGAATAGTTAGGAGCCCAAGCAACAGCTGGGGGGGGGGGAGAGAAAGGAATAGCCACGAAAGCGACCAGGACGAGCACCAAGCATCGGCTCCTGGAGACAGACACAAAGGGGCGAAAACCGCGAAATCAGAAGTTGGAGTTCAAGGAAATTGGCGTAATAACCTCGAACGTTCCATTGAAGAATAGACATCGACGAGAAGAGAAAGGACAACAACAGAGAACAAGGAAGAAACAAAGGCTGAAAGAGCAACATAGAGCACGTTAAAGAAGATCAGGGTCAGCAAAGTCAGGGTTAGGGGGGCATGGGTTAACTGAGCAAAGACTGAGGGGAAGGAAGCGGAGAGAACAACCAGAGGCGGACGGGCGGGGTCCGGAGGAAGAGGAGGAGACAACCGAGAGGAGCAGTCAAGGACAGCCAGCAGGAAGAGGGGGAGGAGGAAAGAGGGGAGCGCACTCTCAGCAAGGGCAGCAACGAGAGGGAAGCAGGGGGCCAAAGAAACCTCCATAGCAAGGAACAGGGGGCGCAACCACCGAAATGGGAAGGGAAGGAGTGATAGAATCAGAAGTAGGGGCCGAGGAAGAAAGCGAAGCCTTCTTACCTGCCGGAGAGGAGGAAGGAGAAGAGCCAGGCTTACACTTCTGACTTAAAGAGGACAGGTGTCCCAGCAACTACGTACTGGACAACGGATTCCAGCGTCTCTCAACAGGAGAAGCTGAACGAGAGCACACACGACAGGCCATTAGGAGAGCGATGGACATCAGCCCGCACTGACAGGTGGCGGGGAGAGTCAATAGACGGAGGAGAAGGATGGGAAGGAGGATCGGAGGGAGAATGAGGAAGAAAACACAGGAGACATGACAGTCCGGGCAGAAAGAAGGGGAACCCCAGACAGAGGACCCGGAGGGGGACCCTTCAGGGACAGAACTCAAAGGAACAGAGGAGGGGGCAGTGGGCGCATCAGGGCCAAGGCCCGGAAACGGTTGTGAGTCTGAGGAAGGTGGGAAGGACGAGGAGAGAAAGAGCGCAACACGCTGAGCATAAGAGACGTTAGCATAAGGCGGGAGCAGGCAAACCTGGCACCTCGCGTCAGGAAAAGACAAACGCTCCCGGTGCTTCAAGTTGAGGACGGCTGCCTCAAGCTTGTAATGGACACACGCACGGGAGAAGGTAGGATGGGCCTCACTGCAGTTGAGGCAACGAGCCTGGGGAGAAGTGCACTCCGACTTAGAGTGAACTTTGCCCCCACACAAAGGACAGAGAGAGACAGTCCCAGAGCAGCGGAGGGCACCATGCCCAAACCTCCAGCACTTGTTACAGAGCCTAGGAAAAGGAATGTACTCCTGAACAGAGCACCTGGCACCAGCAAGAATGACAGAGGGTGGAAGGGTCCAACCATCAAAGGTAATCTTCACAACCCGAAGGGGTTGACGGCGATGACCACGAGGGGGACGAGTAAACGAGTCTACCTGTAGGACAGAACGGCCTTGGACCTCAAGGATATGCCGAATATCATCGTGATAGTCCTGCAGATTCCGAACACCGGTCGCAATATGGGGCGGGAGGAGAATAGTGCCAACACTGGCATTCAACACTGGCCTTTTGTGCCTCTAGGCTGCCCCTTTATGTTGCTCGAGGCGGCCCCTTTATGTGCCTCTAGGTGGCCCTTTATGTGCCTCTAGGCGTCCCCTTCATGTGCCTCTAGGCGGCCCTTTATGTGCCTCGAGGCGGCCCCTTTATGTGCCTCTAGGCGGCCCCTTTATGTACCTCTAGGCGGCCCCTTTATTGTGCCTCTCTTGGCGGCCATTTTATGGACTTCTTAGCGGCCTCTTTAATGTGCCTCTAGGCTGCCTCTTTATGTGCCTCTTGGTGCCCCTTTATGTTGCCTCTTGGTGCCCCTTTATTGTGCCTCTAGGCTGCCTCTTTATGTGCCTCTTGGTGCCCCCTTTATGTGCCTCTAGGCGGCCTCTTTATGTTCCTCTAGGTGGCCTCTTTTTGCGCCTTTGGGTGGCCCATTTTATGTGCCTCTAGGCGGCCATTTTATGTGCTCTAGGCGGCCATTTTATATGATGAGCCCTCTACGCGGCCCTCCATCATTGCTCCTATAAGAGACTCTCAGGGGACGGAAGTTTACTTGTAGTAAACTCCATGTAAAGTTGTTAACATTATACTGTGAATATTGTCCACAAGAGAGCGGAGGGGGAGAGGGCGATCTACACAGAAGCTCAGCTGGGAACCCTTGCAAGAAAATAAATAAATAATTCAAAGCCTAATTAATATGATATAGCAAAGTTCGTGGTAGGGGGGGAGCTTTGGTACTCTTTAAAGTTGTACTCCCTACATATATGCCATTCCCTGTTGGGCACATACCCAGCAGGAATTACTGTTTAGAAATTAGGTGAGGCTAGCTCCCTGAGTAGGGTCTTCTAGCTCGCATAGACAGACATTAAGTTCCATTGATACATATGTATATAATTTCTTGTTCTCTTTGTGTTGATATATTTAAAACTTATTATTATTACCTTTGATATAACTTTTCATCCTTTTGACAACATCAATCCTGTTATCTATACTTTTCGAAGAATGTGTAAATATAGCTTCCTTAATCTCTCTTAATAAATGAGCACCATTACTCTACTAAACCAGAAGCCAACACCACAATGATCACAGGAGTTTGGTCAAAATATGACAAGTTTTAAGTATAAAATATAACAAAATGCAGAGCAGACTTTGGAATTTTATTTGTTTTAGTGATCTCAAAAATGTATTTCTGGTCCAATGTTTAACACTAACATCTTGTTTTAATTAGGGGTCGCCTAGAGGCACATATAGAGGTCGTCTAGTGGTACATAAAGGGGCTGCTTAAAGGCACATAAAATGGCCGCCTAGAGGCACATAAAGAGGCCGCCAAGAGATACATAAGGGGGCCGCCTCGAGGCACATAAAAAGGCCACCTAGAGGCACATAAAGAGGCCCACATAGAGGCGCACAAAGTGGCCACCTAGAGGTACATAAAGGGGCCGCCTAGAGGCATATAAAGGGGTCGCCTCGAAGGTACATTAAGGGGCCGCCTAGAGCAACATAAATGGGCGCATAGAGGCGTATATAGGAACCCGTTATAGAGGCAAATAAGGGGATGACTAGAGACACATAAAGGGGCCGATTAAAGGCGCACAAGGAAACCGTTCTAGAGGCGCATAAAGGGGCCGCTTTGAGGCACATAAAGGGGCCGCCTAGAGGCGCATAAAGAGGCCGCCTAAAAGGCGCATAAAGGGCCGCCTAGAGGCACATATAGTGAGCCGCGTAGAGGCATATAAAGGGGCCGCCTAGAGGAACATAATGGGTCACCTGGAGGTACATATATGGCAGCCAAGAGGTACATAAAGGGCCGCCTAGAGGTGCATAAAAGGGCAGCCTAGAGGTGCATAAAAGGCCGACTAGAGGCAAATAAATGAGCCGCCTAGAAGGCACATAAAGGGCCGCCTTGAGGTGCATAAAGTGGCCGCCTAGAAGATACATAAATGGACGTCAAGAGGCACATAAAGGGGCCGCCTAGATGCACATAAAGGGCCGATTAGAGGTACATAAAGGGGCCGCCAAGAGACACATAAAGGGCTGCCTAATTGCACATAAAGGGCCGCCTAGATGCACATAAAGGGCCGCCTAAAGGCACATAAAATGGCTGCCTAGAGGCCCAAAAAATGACCAGCTGTAGGCACATAAAATGGCGCATTTAGGCCCATAAAAGAGCTGCCTTGTAGAACATAAATGGCCCTCTAGAAGCCCATAAATGGAGCGCTAGAGGAAAAATAAAATGGCCGCCTACAGGGCATAAAGGGGCCGCTTAGAGGTGCATAAAGGGACGCCTAGAAGTTCATAAAGGGCCGCCTAGAGGTACATAAAGGGGCCGCCTAGGGGTACATAAAGGGGCCGCCTAGAGGTACATAAAGGGGCCGCCTAGAGGTACATAAAGGGGCCGCCTAGATGTACATAAAGGGCCGCCTAGAGGTACATAAAGGGGCCGCCTAGAGGTACATAAAGGGGCCGCCTAGAGGTACATAAAGGGGCCGCCTAGATGTACATAAAGGGCCGATTAGAGGTACATAAAGGGCCGCCTGGAGGTTCTCAAAGGGCCGCCTAGAGGCACATAAAGGCCAACCTAGAGGTACATAATGGGTCGCCTGGAGGTACATAAGGGGCCGCCTAGAGGTACATAAAGGGCCGCCTGGAGGCACATAAAATGGCCGCAAGGAAGGCCCAAAAAAGGGCCGTCTAGAGGCAAATAAACTGGCCGTCTAGAGGCACATAAAATGTCCGCCTAGAGGTACATAGAAGGGTCTGCCTAGAGGTGCATAAAAGAGCAGCCTAGAGATGCATAAAAGGCCTCCAAGAGGCACATAAAGGAGCCGTCTAGAGGTGCATAAAGAGCCGCCTTGAGGCACATAAAGGGCCGCCTAGAGACACATAAAGGACCGCCTAGAGACACATAAAAGGCCACCAAGAGACACATAAAGGGCCGCCTTGAGGAACATAATGGGTCGCCTGGAGGTATATAAAGGGGCCGCCCTAAAGGCACATAAAAGGGCCCGCCTAGAGGCACATAAAATTGCTGCCTAGAGGCCCAAAAAAGGGCCGGCTTGAGGCAAATAAAATGGCCGCATTTAAGCCCATAAATGGGCTGCCTTTCTAGGACATAAAATGGCCCACCAGAAGCTCATAAATGGAGCGCTAGAGGCACATAAAAAGATCGCCTAGATGCCCGAAAAGGGCCGCCTAGAGGTGCATAAAGGAGGCGCCTAGAGGTGTATAAAGGGCCGCCTAGAGGTACATAAAGGGCCGCCTAGAGGCACATAAAGGGCCGCCTAGAGGCACATAAAGGGCCGCCTAGAGGTACATAAAGGGGCCGCCTAGAGGTACATAAAGGGGCCGCCTAGAGGTGCACAAAGGACCGCCTAGAGGCACATAAAGGGCCGCCTAGAGTCGTATAAATGTCCGCCAAGAGGCACATAAAGGGCCGCCTAGAGGCACATAAAGGGCCGCCTAGAGGCACATAAAGAGTCGCCTAGAGGCACATAAAGGAGCTGCCTAGAGGCACATAAAGAGTCGCCTAGAGGAACATAAAGGGGCCGCCTAGAGGCACATAAAGGGCCGCCTAGAGGAACACAAAGGGCCGCCTAAAGGTACATAAAGGAGCCGCCTAGAGGAACATAAAAGGGCGGCCATGAGTCACTTAAAGGAGCCGCCTAGAGGTACATAAAAGGGCCGCCTAGAGGTACATAAAGGGGCAGCCTAGAGGTACATAAAGGGCTGCCTAGAGGTACATAAAAGGGCCGCCTAGAGGTACATAAAGGGGCAGCCTAGAGGTACATAAAGGGCTGCCTAGAGGTACATAAAAGGGCAGCCTAGAGGTGCATAAAGGGACCGCCTAGTGTCACATAAAGGGCCGCCTAGAGGTGCATGAAGGGCCGCGTAAAGACACAAAAAGGGCCTGGTTGATACCTGGTTACCTGGTTAATGGGGTTCTGGGAGTTCTTATACTCCCCAAGACAGGCCCGAGGCCAGGCTCGACTTGTGAGAGTCTGGTCCACTAGGCTGTTGCTTGGAGCGACCCGCAGGCCCACATACCCACCACAGCCCGACTGATCCGGAACTTCTCTTAGAAAACCGTCCAGTTTTCTCTTGAAAATGTCCACGGTTGTTCCGGCAATATTTCTTATAGTCGCTGGGAGGACGTTGAACAACCGTGGACCTCTGATGTATATACAGTGTTCTCTGATTGTGCCATGGCACGTCTGCTTTTCACTGGTTCAATCTTCTATTTTCTTCCATGTCATTCACTCCAGTACGTTGTTATTTTACTGTGTAGATTTGGGACCTGACCCTCCAGTATTTTCCATGTGGATATTATTTGGTATCTCTCTCGTCTCCTTTCTAGAGAATACATTTGGAGAGCTTTGAGACGATCCCAATAATTTAGGTGTTTTATCTCGTCTATGCGTGCCGTATATGTTCTCTGTATTCCCTCTATTTCAGCAATCTCTCCTGCTCTGAAGGGGGAAGTGAGTACTGAGCAGTACTCGAGACGGAACAACACAAGTGACTTGAAGAGTACAACCATTGTGATGGGATCCCTGGATTTGAAAGTTCTCGTAATCCATCCGATCATTTTTCTGGCTGACGCGATATTTGCTTGGTTATGCTCCCTAAACGTTAGATCGTCGGACATCATTATTCCCAAATCCATGACATGCTGTTTTTCTACTGTGGAAAGATTCGATTGTGTTTTGTACCTTGTATTATGTTTCAGATCCGCCGTACCTGAGTACCTGAAATTTATCACTGTTAAACATCATGTTATTTTCTGCTGGCCAATCGAAAACTTTGTTGACATCTGCTTGTAGTTTTTCAATGTCTTCAGCAGAGGTAATTTTCATGCTGATTTTTTGTGTCATCACCAAAGGACGACACGAAGCTGTGACGTGTATTTTTGTCTATATCAGACATGAGAATAAGGAACAGTAGCGGTGCAAGGACTGTACCTTGAGGTACAGAGCTTTTTACATTGCTTGCCGCGTAGAGGCACATAAAGGGACCCCATAGAGTCACATAAGGGGCCGCCTAGAGGCACATAAAGGGCCGCCTAGAGGCACATAAAGGGCCGCCTAGAGGCACATAAAGGGCCGCTTAGAGGCACATAAAGGGCCACCTAGAGGCACATAAAGGGCCGCCTATAGGCACATAAAGGGGCCGCCTAGAGGCACATAAAGGGACCCCATAGAGTCACTTAATGGGGCCGCCTAGAGGCACATAAAGGGCCGCTTAGAGGCACATAAAGGGCCACCTAGAGGCACATAAAGGGCCGCCTATAGGCACATAAAGGGGCCGCGTAGAGGCACATAAAGGGACCCCATAGAGTCACTTAAGGGGCCGTATAGAGGCCCATAAAGGGCCGCTTAGAGGCACATAAAGGGCCACCTAGAGGCACATAAAGGGCCGCCTATAGGCACATAAAGGGGCCGCGTAGAGGCACATAAAGGGACCCCATAGAGTCACTTAAGGGGCCGTATAGAGGCCCATAAAGGGCCGCTTAGAGGCACATAAAGGGCCACCTAGAGGCACATAAAGGGCCGCCTATAGGCACATAAAGGGGCCGCCTAGAGGCACATAAAGGGACACCTAGAGACAAATAAAGGGGCCACCTAAAGGCACATAAAGGGGCCGCCTATAGGCACATAAAGGGCCGCCTAGAGGCACATAAAGAGCCGCCTATAGGCACATAAAGGGGCCGCCTAGAGGCACATAATGGGGCCGCCTAGAGGTACATAACGGGCCGCCAAGAGGCACATAAAGAGGCCACCATGAGGCACATAAATGGCAGCCTAGAGGTATATACTGGGTCGCCTACAGGGTCAAAAATGGGCCGCCTAGAAGCACATACAGGGCCGCTTAGAGGCACATAAAGGGGCCGCCTAGAAGCACATAAAGCGCCGCCTAGAGACATAAAATGGCCGCCTAGAGGCCCAAAAAAAGCCGCCTAGAGGCACATAAAATGACCGCCTAGAGGTACATAAAGGGGCCCCATAGAGTCACATAAGAGGCCGCCTAGAGGTGCATAAAGGGCCGCCTAGAGGTGCATAAAGGGCCGCCTAGAGGTACATAAGGAGGTCGCCTAGAGGTACCTAAAGGGGCCGCCTAAAGGTACATAAAGGGCCGCCTAAAGGCACATAAAGGGGCCGCCTAGAGGTGCAAAAAAGGGCCGCCTAGAAGCACATAAAGGGCCACCTAGAGGCACATAAAGGGGCGCCTAGAGGTACATAAAGGGCCACCTAGAGGCACATAAAAGGGCGCCTAGAGGTATATAAAGGGCCGCCTAGAGGCACGTAAAGGGCCGCCTAGAGGCACATAAAGAGCCGCCTAGAAGCACATAATGGTGCCGCCTAGAGATACATAAAGGGGTCGCCTAGAGGTACATAAAGGGGCCGTTTAGAGGCACATAAAGGAGCCGCCTATAGGTACATAAAGGGGCCGCCTAGAGGTACATAAAGGGGCCGCCTAGAGGTACATAAAGGGGCCGCCTAGAGGTACATAAAGGGGCCGCCTAGAGGTACATAAAGGGGCTGCCTAGAGGCACATAAAGGGGCCGCCTTGAGGCACATAAAAGGGCCGCCTAGAGGTACATAAAGGGGCCGCCTAGAGGTACATAAAGGGGCCGCCTTGAGGCACATAAAAGGGCCGCCTAGAGGTACATAAAGGGGCCGCCTAGAGGTACATAAAGGGGCTGCCTAGAGGCACATAAAAAGGCCGCCTAGAGGCACATAAAGGGGCCGCCTAGAGGTACATAAAGGGGCCGCCTAGAGGCACATAAAGGAGCCGCCTAGAGGCACATAAAGGAGCCGCCTAGAGGTACATAAAGGGGCCGCCTAGAGGCACATAAAGGAGCCGCCTAGAGGCACATAAAGGGCCGCCTAGAGGCACATAAAAGGGCCACCTAGAGGTACATAAAAGGGCCGCCTAGAGACACATAAAAGGGCCACCTAGAGGCACATAAAAGGGCCGCCTAGAGACACATAAAGGGCCACCTAGAGGCACATAAAGGGCCGCCTAGAGGCACATAAAAGGGCCACCTAGAGGCACATAAAAGGGCCGCCTAGAGACACATAAAAGGGCCACCTAGAGGAACATAAAGGGCCGCCTAGAGGCACATAAAAGGGCCACCTAGAGGCACATAAAGGGCCGCCTAGAGACACATAAAGGGCCACCTAGAGGCACATAAAAGGGCCGCCTAGAGACACATAAAGTGGCCGCCTAGAGACACATAAAAGGGCCACCTAGAGGCACATAAAAGGGCCGCCTAGAGGTACATAAAGTGGCCGCCTAGAGGTACATAAAAAGGCCGCCTAGAGGTACATAAAGGGCCGCCCTGAATCACATAAAAGAGGCCGCCTACAGACTTAAAGGGCTGCTTTAAGGCACATAAAGGGCCGCCTAGAGGTACATAAAGAGGCGCCTAGAGGTACATAAAGGGGCCGCCTAGAGGTACATAAAGGGGCCGCCTTGAGGCACATAAAGGAGCCGCCTAGAGGTACATAAAGGGGCCGCCTAGAGGTGCAAAAAGGGGCCGCCTAGAGGTACATAAATGGGCCGCCTAGAGGCACATAAAGGGCCACCAAGAGGTACATAAAGGGGCCGCCTAGAGGTACATAAAGGAGCAGCCTAGAGGTACATAAAGGGGCCGCCTAGAGGTGCAAAAAGGGGCCGCCTAGAGGTACATAAAGGGGCCGCCTAGAGGCACATAAAGGGCCACCAAGAGGTACATAAAGGGGCCGCCTAGAGGTACATAAAGGAGCAGCCTAGAGGTACATAAAGGGGCCGCCTAGAGGTGCAAAAAGGGGCCGCCTAGAGGTACATAAAGGGGCCGCCTAGAGGCACATAAAGGGGCCGCCTAGAGGTACATAAAGGGGCCGCCTAGAGGTACATAAAGGGGCCGCCTAGAGGCACATAAAGGGCCACCTAGAGGCACATAAAGGGCCGCCTAGAGGCACATAAAGGGGCCGCCTAGAGGCACATAAAGGACGAATAAGAGAATGTGAATTTAGTTTTTCTTAATCTCTCTTCATAAAGGAGGTTTCTAATTCCTGTTATTGATTGTTATTATTCTCTGAACAAGACCAAGTGAACTTATGTTCATTCTGTAATACAGAGACCAACAATGAACAGTATAATCCAACTGGGGCTCAACAAGGGCAGGAGCAAGGTGAACAATTCTATTAGATATATTGGTGCTACAACATCTAGAAATATATCCCAGAATACTCTTACCTTTATTCAATATATTTATGTACTAAACTGAAACTTCCAGTCTTTCAAGTAACTT